>NC_134828.1:1724287-1759804 GCF_004210375.1 Tachypleus tridentatus
TTGGATTAGGCCCACCATTTGAAGCTGACCTTGTAGGCTACAGTGGTTTTGAAGATGGATTATAAGAGGATAGCTGTAATTAGACAATATATATAATTGAATTTTCTTGACTCGAGGGAATAGTGAATTTACTGAGAGGTGAATCAGATAAATCGTAGCTCTACCTTAACGTTGTTATTACATTACATTGATCATTCAGTAAAGAACACAACGTCCACGTTTATGTCTTTCACTTTTACTGTACTAATTATATTTTAAATTAAATGTTTTAATGTTCATGAGGAAGTCTGTCTTAAAACAACCGAAGGTCGAATGGCGTCAGAATGGTCAGCAGTTCTGTGAGATGTCGCTTTACGTGTAACAACAAACAAACGTGTGATTTAGTCACAGATTCCAACACCTTAAACTGATAAATATCTTATAGTATACTTTTCTGTTCCGTTCTCTCTAGGACTATTCTAGTTGCAGTTATTTTGACATTATAAAAAGTATAATACATTTATTGTACAATTATTACTGTTAACTGGTATTAATAAGGTTAAACACTACATTTATTGTACAGTTATTACCGTTAACTGATCTAAATAAGGCTAAACACTATATTTATAGTACAGTTATTACTGTTAACTGATCTAAATAAGGCTATACACTATATTTGTTGTGCAGTTATTACTGTTAACTGGTCTTAATAAGGTTAAACACTACATTTATTGTACAGTTATTACCTTTAACTGATCTAAATAAGATTAAACACTACATTTATTGTACAGTTATTACTGTTAACTGATCTAAATAAGCCTATACACTATATTTGTTGTACAGTTATTACCGTTAACTGATCTAAATAAGGCTATACACTATATTTATTGTACAGTTATTACCGTTAACTGATCTAAATAAGGCTATACACTATATTTATAGTACAGTTATTAGTGTTAACTGGTCTTAATAAGGTTAAACACTACATTTATTGTACAGTTATTACCTTTAACTGATCTAAATAAGATTAAACACTACATTTATTGTACAGTTATTACTGTTAACTGATCTAAATAAGCCTATACACTATATTTGTTGTACAGTTATTACCGTTAACTGATCTAAATAAGGCTATACACTATATTTATTGTACAGTTATTACCGTTAACTGATCTAAATAAGGCTATACACTATATTTATAGTACAGTTATTAGTGTTAACTGGTCTTAATAAGGTTAAACACTATATTTATTGTACAGTTATTACCGTTAACTGATCTAAATATGGCTACACACTATATTTATTGTACAGTTATTACTGTTAACTGATCTAAATAAGGCTATACACTATATTTATAGTACAGTTATTACTGTTAACTGATCTAAATAAGATTAAACACTACATTTATTGTACAGTTATTACAGTTAACTGATCTAAATAAGGCTATACACTATATTTATTGTACAGTCATTACCGTTAACTGATCTAAATAAGACTATACACTATATTTGTTGTACAGTTATTACTGTTAACTGATCTAAATATGGCTATACACTATATTTATTGTACAGTTATTACCGTTAACTGATCTAAATAAGGCTATACACTACATTTATTTACAGTTATTACTGTTAACTGGTCTAAATAAGGCTATACACTATATTTATTGTACAGTTATTACTGTTAACTGATCTAAATAAGGCTATACACTATATTTATTGTACAGTTATTACCGTTAACTGATCTAAATAAGGCTATACACTATATTTATTGTACAGTTATTACTGTTAACTGATCTAAATAAGGCTATACACTATATTTATTGTACAGTTATTACCGTTAACTGATCTAAATAAGGCTATACACAATATTTATTGTACAGTTATTACCGTTAACTGATCTAAATAAGGCTATACACTATATTTATTGTACAGTTATTACCGTTAACTGATCTAAATATGGCTATACACTATATTTATTGTACAGTTATTACTGTTAACTGATCTAAATAAGGCTATACACTATATTTATTGTACAGTTATTACTGTTAACTGATCTAAATAAGGCTATACACTATATTTATTGTACAGTTATTACTGTTAACTGATCTAAATAAGGCTATACACTATATTTATTGTACAGTTATTACCGTTAACTGATCTAAATAAGGCTATACACTATATTTATTGTACAGTTATTACTGTTAACTGATCTAAATAAGGCTATACACTATATTTATTGTACAGTTATTACCGTTAACTGATCTAAATAAGGCTATACACAATATTTATTGTACAGTTATTACCGTTAACTGATCTAAATAAGGCTATACACTATATTTATTGTACAGTTATTACCGTTAACTGATCTAAATATGGCTATACACTATATTTATTGTACAGTTATTACTGTTAACTGATCTAAATAAGGCTATACACTATATTTATTGTACAGTTATTACTGTTAACTGATCTAAATAAGGCTATACACTATATTTATTGTACAGTTATTACTGTTAACTGATCTAAATAAGGCTATACACTATATTTATTGTACAGTTATTACCGTTAACTGATCTAAATAAGGCTATACACTATATTTATTGTACGATTATTATTGTTAACTGATCCATATTTTTTAGGTGAAAGATTAAACATTATATCATTAAATGTTTAACCTCATGGTGTGCTGCATTAGATCTATTGTTACTTTGGACTAACATGGCGTGATTTATTTTCTCAGCCAACACTTCTTTGTTTGTTGTTAAGGTCAAAGCTACCTACACAGTTAGCTATCTGTGCTTTGCCTGCCAAGGGTATCAAAACCAAATTTTTAGCGCTAGGGTTCATTCATAAATTATTACGTAAGCTATGTGAAGGAGATAGCCCACAAGTCTGTGTTACGATGTATCACAAAGGGTTAGGGGTGTCATGAACAGTGTCGCATTACATAAGCTACGGTAAATATATCTGAGGCCTATATGTAAACCTTTATTGCAATTTCCCACACTTTGACTTGAATTTAAAAGTAATATTACCACCTTATATACGTAGAAACGGCTCGTTTGGGTTGAGAAAATTTTTTACGTAAAGGAGCGAACAACGTTTCGACATTCTTCGGTCATCGTCAGGTTTACAAAGAAAGAAAGAGGTAACTGACCGGAAGCTGACCACATGTATATTTTTTTCTACAAGTGGGTTTTCTCGACATCACTGATTGATATTTCCACCTTGATACAGAGCGGTAAAGATGTTTTTATCATAACCTACTAGAGGGCGATAGTTTTCGTCGAAGGATTTCACCATTTAGTGTTTGCTTAATTTATCTCATATAATAAAGAAGTCATTTAATTATTGTTTGACACACTTGAAGATATTTATAATTAAATGCAATGGTCTAAGGTGACGTTCTAATCAGTCAGTGTCAAGTAATTAATCTGAATGTTACAACATGTGTTACAAAGTGTTACATCGATATTATATTGTATCAAGCAGGGAGAAAAACCGTTAGAAACTTGTCTCTGAACTTCCAGAGGACATCACCTTGTTTTAGAGAATGTATACAATTTAAAATATATTCCACTAAATATTGTCTTATAATAGTCATATAGGACAACCAATGATGTATCAGGTCATCCCTTAAGTGATGTCCGATTTTAGGTTCGGACAAAGAGAAAGCATTTCAAAATATTTTAATGTTATTTAATCAATAACATATGTTCCATTATTATTAATTACTTCCTCCCAACGATTCACAAGCTTCTGAATGACACTTCTATAAAAATCTTGGGGTTTGGAGGAAAAGAATATACAGAGGGTAGTTTTGACATCTTCATGTGTTCAAAGCTCTTTTCTATCAAGATAGTTCTGCAAACTTTGGAAAAGATGATAATCAGATGTGACAAGGTCTGGAGAATAAGGAGGATGTGATAGTTTTTCTCAGTCTAGCTCTTCAGTCTTTGTGGATGTGATCCTTGTTGTATGGGGCCGTGCATTATCTTGGTGTAACACAACACCTTTATGATTCATCAAAGCAGGCCTCTTTTCTTTCAGTGCAACATTCAAGTGTTCTAACTGTTGATAATAGAAGTCTGATGTAGTTGTTAGAGTGAGTGGCAGGAACTCAAAGTGGATCACACCAACAATATCCCACCAAATGCTTAACAAGACTTTCCTAAGGCGATGGTCCATTATTAGCTGTGCTTTAGCCAGTTTACCTGCACTGAACCATTATCTACAGCGCTTAACATTTTTATGTTACGTCCACACTTGCTCTAAGGTTGACTTCTGTTAAAATATGGAGACCCATTTTCCAAGTTTTGACACCTTTCCAAGCTGTTGCAGATGACGGTGAACAGTTGAATGGATTGAATTAAGCTTCTGTGCTAGTTTTTCAACTGTTACAGCACAATCTTCATCAAGTGCAGCCAGCAGCGAGTCATCATTAAACTCAACAGGATGGCCTGAATCTGGTGCATCACTTAAGCTGTAGTCACCTGATCTGAACTTCTGAAACCACCTTTTTCTTTCATTGAGAGACTCTGCACCATAAACACCTTGAACGTTTCGTGTAGTTTCTACTGCACTATTGCGTTTTTTAAACTCATAAAGCATTATATGCCTAACGTGCTCCTCAGACACATCCATGTTAATAAGGGTTTATTTGATTAATGATCTGATAAAGTGGAGTTGGGTTAGTTTCTGTTATTTGTCTGAACATTTTTATACACGTCCTACTACATATTTTAATCATTAAAGTCTCCTACAAAGACAGAAATGATGATGTACTTTCTGTGTTAAATTTTCTGACATTACTTATGGGATGACCTGAAGATGACCAAGGAAGGTCGAAAACATTGTTCTCTGCTTATCAATAAAAGTGTTAATACCCATACCAGCTGTTCTGAGATACGTTTTTGTTTCAAGTGGGTTTCTCATCATCGTGGATTAGGACAATATTTGTTTCAAGTGGGTTTCTCAGCATCGTGAATTAGGACAATATTTGTTTCAAGTGGGTTTCTCAGCATCGTGGATTAGGACAATATTTGTTTCAAGTGGGTTTCTCAGCATCGTGAATTAGGACAATATTTGTTTCAAGTGGGTTTCTCAGCATCGTGAATTAGTACAATATGTGTTTCAAGTGGGTTTCTCAGCATCGTGAATTAGTACAATATGTGTTTCAAGTGGGTTTCTCACCATCGTGAATTAGGACAATATGTGTTTCAAGTGGGTTTCTCATCATCGTGAATTAGGACAATATTTGTTTCAAGTGGGTTTCTCATCATTTTGAATTAGGACAATATTTGTTTCAAGTGGGTTTCTCATCATCGTGAATTAAGACAATATGTGTTTCAAGTGGGTTTCTTATCATTGTGAATTAGGACAATATTTGTTTCAAGTGGGTTTCTCAGCATCGTGAATTAGGACAATATTTGTTTCAAGTGGGTTTCTCATCATCCTGAATTAGGACAATATTTGTTTCAAGTGAGTTTCTCAGCATCGTGAATTAGGACAATATTTGTTTCAAGTGGGTTTCTCAGCATCGTGAATTAGTACAATATGTGTTTCAAGTGGGTTTCTCAGCATCGTGAATTAGTACAATATGTGTTTCAAGTGGGTTTCTCACCATCGTGAATTAGGACAATATTTGTTTCAAGTGGGTTTCTTATCATTGTGAATTAGGACAATATGTGTTTCAAGTGGGTTTCTTATCATTGTGAATTAGGACAATATGTGTTTCAAGTGGGTTTCTCACCATCGTGAATTAGGACAATATGTGTTTCAAGTGGGTTTCTCAGCATCGTGAATTAGGACAATATTTGTTTCAAGTGGGTTTCTCATCATCGTGAATTAGGACAATATTTGTTTCAAGTGGGTTTCTTATCATTGTGAATTAGGACAATATGTGTTTCATCTAAAGGTTTTAATTTTATTTCAATCTAACATGCGATATAAACAACAATGACTTCAGTAATAATTTTTTCTTTAACAGCAATTTATCACTTACTCAGAAAATTCGAAAGCATGACGAGCTATCACATCCAGAACCTCTGAGAGTCGTGTGTCAGTAGTGGGGCTGACTAGACGTGAAACCATGGGTTCATTTTCGCCATCCCAACAATCAACTGTGACGGATATTATAATAAATACAATTAATGCACTTCCAGATGTTTTATTATAATTATATAATAATTATAAAATAATGAACTACCGTGTGTAGCAGTTAAAGAATTTACGAAAACACAGTAAACAGAACAAACTGTCAAAAGTTTTGATGTTGGAGTAACTAGTTTCGACATATTCGTAAGTTATGGTTAATCTCACTAGTTTCTCAAATATTAAAACTTCTGATAGTTTTCCCTACATCCTGCTATTCTAGGGTTTATGTACGATAATTTATCACACAATGTTTTTATGTTTTGTTGATGGCTGGTCCTCTTCTTAAAAGGAAATATAAAATTTGAAAGAGGTAATTATCATGGTTAACTTTTACATAAACAGACCGACGAACAATCTAAAAAATTATGTGTTAAACACACACACACAAAAATCTTCAAATTTCTCTGGGAAATACACATAACTAACATTAACAACAACGGGTTTTAAAAATAAGGACACGTGTTTCTATTTGTTTGGCTTTATAAATCTTTAAACTCGCAGGACAGAGTTGCAACTACCTTGTTTTTTTGTTGTTGTTTTCATTTAAAAAACCTGAAGTGCAATGTTACCTTTCGCCATTTTGGCGAAGATAAAACTGACTAGGAGTTTGTTGTGGTGTTTGCCGGATGTGATAAAACAGACAAAGTATGTGTTGTGGTGTTTATCGGAGACAAAGGACCATAAATAATTTATTAACTGATCTTAATTAATTGTTGTTCTCTCTATGAGATGGAGAAACTCACTTAATTAATTGTTACCTTCTCTACGTGATACAGAAACAAAAATGATTGTTGTTCACTCTATGAGTTAAGAAACACAATTAATTGTTGTTCCCTCTATGAGTTGAGAAACACGATTAATTGTTGTTCCCTCAATGAGTTGAGAAACACAATTAATTGTTGTTCTCTCTATGAGTTGAGAAACACAATTAATTGTTGTTCTCTCTATGAGTTGAGAAACACAATTAATTGTTGTTCTCTCTATGAGTTGAGAAACACAATTTGTTGTTCTCTCTATGAGTTGAGAAACACAATTAATTGTTTTTCTCTCTATGAGTTGAGAAACGCGATTAATTGTTGTTCCCTCAATGAGTTGAGAAACACAATTAATTGTTGTTCTCTCCATGAGTTGAGAAACACAATTAATTATTGTTCCCTCTATGAGTTGAGAAACACAATTAATTAATTGTTGTTCTCTCTATGAGTTGAGAAACACAATTAATTGTTGTTCTCTTCATGATTTGAGAAAAACAATTAATTATTGTTCCCTCTATGAGTTGAGAAACACAATTAATTAATTGTTGTTCTCTCTATGAGTTGAGAAACACAATTAATTGTTGTTCTCTCTATGAGTTGAGAAACACGATTAATTGTTGTTCTCTCTATGAGTTGAGAAACGCGATTAATTGTTGTTCCCTCTATGAGTTGAGAAACACGATTAATTGTTGTTCCCTCTATGAGTTGAGAAACACAATTAATTGTTGTTCTCTCTATAAGTTGAGAAACACGATTAATTGTTTTTCTCTCTATGAGTTGAGAAACACAATTAATTGTTGTTCTCTCTATGAGTTGAGAAACACAATTAATTGTTGTTCCCTTCATGATTTGAGAAACACAATTAATTATTGTTCCCTCTATGAGTTGAGAAACACAATTAATTAATTGTTGTTCTCTCTATGAGTTGAGAAACACAATTAATTGTTGTTCTCTCTATGAGTTGAGAAACACAATTAATTGTTTTTCTCTCTATGAGTTGAGAAACACGATTAATTGTTGTTCTCTCTATGAGTTGAGAAACACATTTAATTGTTTTTCTCTCTATGAGTTGAGAAACACAATTAATTGTTGTTCTCTCTATGAGTTGAGAAACACGATTAATTGTTGTTCTCTTTATGAGTTGAGAAACACGATTAATTGTTGTTCTCTATGAGTTGAGAAACACAATTAATTGTTGTTCTCTCTATGAGTTGACAAACACGATTAATTGTTATTCTCTCTATGAGTTGAGAAACGCGATTAATTGTTGTTCCCTCTATGAGTTGAGAAACACGATTAATTGTTGTTCCCTCTATGAGTTGAGAAACACAATTAATTGTTGTTCTCTCTATAAGTTGAGAAACACGATTAATTGTTGTTCCCTCTACGAGTTGAGAAACACAATTAATTGTTGTTCTCTCTATGAGTTGAGAAACACGATTAATTGTTGTTCCCTCAATGAGTTGAGAAACACAATTAATTGTTGTTCTCTCTATGAGTTGAGAAACACAATTAATTGTTGTTCTCTCTATGAGTTGAGAAACACAATTAATTGTTGTTCTCTCTATGAGTTGAGAAACACAATTAATTGTTTTTCTCTCTATGAGTTGAGAAACGCGATTAATTGTTGTTCCCTCAATGAGTTGAGAAACACAATTAATTGTTGTTCTCTCCATGAGTTGAGAAACACAATTAATTATTGTTCCCTCTATGAGTTGAGAAACACAATTAATTAATTGTTGTTCTCTCTATGAGTTGAGAAACACAATTAATTGTTGTTCTCTTCATGATTTGAGAAAAACAATTAATTATTGTTCCCTCTATGAGTTGAGAAACACAATTAATTAATTGTTGTTCTCTCTATGAGTTGAAAACACAATTAATTGTTGTTCTCTCTATGAGTTGAGAAACACGATTAATTGTTGTTCTCTCTATGAGTTGAGAAACGCGATTAATTGTTGTTCCCTCTATGAGTTGAGAAACACGATTAATTGTTGTTCCCTCTATGAGTTGAGAAACACAATTAATTGTTGTTCTCTCTATAAGTTGAGAAACACGATTAATTGTTTTTCTCTCTATGAGTTGAGAAACACAATTAATTGTTGTTCTCTCTATGAGTTGAGAAACACAATTAATTGTTGTTCCCTTCATGATTTGAGAAACACAATTAATTATTGTTCCCTCTATGAGTTGAGAAACACAATTAATTAATTGTTGTTCTCTCTATGAGTTGAGAAACACAATTAATTGTTGTTTTCTCTATGAGTTGAGAAACACAATTAATTGTTTTTCTCTCTATGAGTTGAGAAACACGATTAATTGTTGTTCTCTATGAGTTGAGAAACACATTTAATTGTTTTTCTCTCTATGAGTTGAGAAACACAATTAATTGTTGTTCTCTCTATGAGTTGAGAAACACGATTAATTGTTGTTCTCTTTATGAGTTGAGAAACACGATTAATTGTTGTTCTCTCTATGAGTTGAGAAACACAATTAATTGTTGTTCTCTCTATGAGTTGACAAACACGATTAATTGTTATTCTCTCTATGAGTTGAGAAACGCGATTAATTGTTGTTCCCTCTATGAGTTGAGAAACACGATTAATTGTTGTTCCCTCTATGAGTTGAGAAACACAATTAATTGTTGTTCTCTCTATAAGTTGAGAAACACGATTAATTGTTGTTCCCTCTACGAGTTGAGAAACACAATTAATTGTTGTTCTCTCTATGAGTTGAGAAACACGATTAATTGTTGTTTTCTCTATGAGTTGAAAAACACAATTAATTGTTGTTCTCTGTGAGTTGAGAAACACGATTAATTGTTGTTCCCTCTATGAGTTGAGAAACACGATTAATTGTTGTTTCTCTCTATGAGTTGAAAACGCGATTAATTGTTGTTCCCTCTATGAGTTGAGAAACACAATTAATTGTTGTTCTCTCTATGAGTTGAGAAACACAATTAATTCTTTTTCTCTCTATGAGTTGAGAAACACGATTAATTGTTGTTCTCTCTATGAGTTGAGAAACACATTTAATTGTTTTTCTCTCTATGAGTTGAGAAACACAATTAATTGTTGTTCCCTTCATGATTTGAGAAACACAATTAATTATTGTTCCCTCTATGAGTTGAGAAACACAATTAATTAATTGTTGTTCTCTCTATGAGTTGAGAAACACAATTAATTGTTGTTCTCTCTATGAGTTGAGAAACACAATCAATTGTTGTTCTCTCTATGAGTTGACAAACACGACTAATTGTTATTCTCTCTATGAGTTGAGAAACACGATTAATTGTTGTTCCCTCTATGAGTTGAGAAACACAATTAATTGTTGTTCTCTCTGTGAGTTGAGAAACACGATTAATTGTTGTTCCCTCTACGAATTGAGAAACACAATTAATTGTTGTTCTCTCTATGAGTTGAGAAACACGATTAATTGTTGTTCTCTCTATGAGTTGAAAAACACAATTAATTGTTGTTCTCTCTGTGAGTTGAGAAACACGATTAATTGTTGTTCCCTCTATGAGTTGAGAAACACGATTAATTGTTGTTCTCTCTATGAGTTGAGAAACGCGATTAATTGTTGTTCCCTCTATGAGTTGAGAAACACAATTAATTGTTGTTCTCTCTATGAGTTGAGAAACACAATTAATTCTTTTTCTCTCTATGAGTTGAGAAACACGATTAATTGTTGTTCTCTCTGTGAGTTGAGAAACACATTTAATTGTTTTTCTCTCTATGAGTTGAGAAACACAATTAATTGTTGTTCTCTCTATGAGTTGAGAAACACAATTAATTGTTGTTCCCTTCATGATTTGAGAAACACAATTAATTATTGTTCCCTCTATGAGTTGAGAAACACAATTAATTAATTGTTGTTCTCTCTATGAGTTGAGAAACACAATTGGTATTGTTGTTCTCTATGAGTTGAGAAACACAATTAATTGTTGTTCTTTTTATGAGTTGAGAAACACGATTAATTGTTGTTCTCTCTATGAGTTGACAAACACGATTAATTGTTGTTCTCTCTATGAGTTGAGAAACGCGATTAATTGTTGTTCCCTCTATGAGTTGAGAAACACGATTAATTGTTGTTCCCTCTATGGGTTGAGAAACACAATTAATTGTTGTTCTCTCTATAAGTTGAGAAACACGATTAATTGTTGTTCCCTCTACGAGTTGAGAAACACAATTAATTGTTGTTCTCTCTATGAGTTGAGAAACACGATTAATTGTTGTTCTCTCTATGAGTTGAGAAACACGATTAATTGTTGTTCTCTCTATGAGTTGAAAAACACAATTAATTGTTGTTCTCTCTATGAGTTGAGAAACACGATTAATTGTTGTTCTCTCTATGAGTTAAGAAACACGATTAATTGTTGTTCCCTCTATGAGTTGAGAAACACAATCAATTGTTGTTCTCTCCATGAGTTGAGAAACACAATTAATTATTGTTCCCTCTATGAGTTGAGAAACACAATTAATTAATTGTTGTTCTCTCTATAAGTTGAGAAACACAATTAATTGTTGTTCCCTTCATGATTTGAGAAACACAATTAATTATTGTTCCCTCTATGAGTTGAGAAACACAATTAATTAATTGTTGTTCTCTCTATGAGTTGAGAAACACAATTAATTGTTGTCTCTCTATGAGTTGAGAAACACAATTAATTGTTGTTCTCTATGAGTTGAGAAACACAATTAATTGTTTTTCTCTCTATGAGTTGAGAAACACGATTAATTGTTGTTCTCTCTATGAGTTGAGAAACACATTTAATTGTTGTTCCCTCCATGAGTTGAGAAACACAATTAATTAATTTTTGTTCTCTCTATGAGTTGAGAAACACAATTAATTGTTGTTCTCTCTATGAGTTGAGAAACACAATTAATTGTTGTTCTCTCTATGAGTTGAGAAACACAATTAATTGTTTTCTCTCTATGAGTTGAGAAACACGATTAATTGTTGTTCTCTCTATGAGTTGAGAAACACATTTAATTGTTTTTCTCTCTATGAGTTGAGAAACACAATTAATTGTTGTTCTCTCTATGAGTTGAGAAACACAATTAATTGTTGTTCCCTTCATGATTTGAGAAACACAATTAATTATTGTTCCCTCTATGAGTTGAGAAACACAATTAATTAATTGTTGTTCTCTCTATGAGTTGAGAAACACAATTAATTGTTGTTCTCTCTATGAGTTGAGAAACACAATTAATTGTTTTTCTCTCTATGAGTTGAGAAACACGATTAATTGTTGTTCTCTCTATGAGTTGAGAAACACATTTAATTGTTTTTCTCTCTATGAGTTGAGAAACACAATTAATTGTTGTTCTCTCTATGAGTTGAGAAACACGATTAATTGTTGTTCTCTCTATGAGTTGAGAAACACGATTAATTGTTGTTCTCTTTATGAGTTGAGAAACACGATTAATTGTTGTTCTCTCTATGAGTTGAGAAACACAATTAATTGTTGTTCTCTCTATGAGTTGAGAAACACGATTAATTGTTGTTCTCTCTATGAGTTGAGAAACGCGATTAATTGTTGTTCCCTCTATGAGTTGAGAAACACGATTAATTGTTGTTCCCTCTATGAGTTGAGAAACACAATTAATTGTTGTTCTCTCTATAAGTTGAGAAACACGATTAATTGTTGTTCCCTCTACGAGTTGAGAAACACAATTAATTGTTGTTCTCTCTAGGAGTTGAGAAACACGATTAATTGTTGTTCTCTCTATGAGTTGAGAAACACGATTAATTGTTGTTCTCTCTGTGAGTTGAGAAACACGATTAATTGTTGTTCCCTCTATGAGTTGAGAAACACGATTAATTGTTGTTCTCTCTATGAGTTGAGAAACGCGATTAATTGTTGTTCCCTCTATGAGTTGAGAAACGCGATTAATTGTTTTTCCCTCTATGAGTTGAGAAACACGATTAATTGTTGTTCTCTCTATGAGTTGAGAAACGCGATTAATTGTTGTTCCCTCTATGAGTTGAGAAACGCGATTAATTGTTGTTCCCTCTATGAGTTGAGAAACACGATTAATTGTTGTTCCCTCTATGAGTTGAGAAACACGATTAATTGTTGTTCCCTCTATGAGTTGAGAAACACAATTAATTGTTGTTCCCTCTATGAGTTGAGAAACACGATTAATTGTTGTTCCCTCTATGAGTTGAGAAACACAATTAATTGTTGTTCTCTCTATGAGTTGAGAAACACAATAAATTGTTGTTCTCTCTATGAGTTGAGAAACAATTAATTTTTGTTCCCTCTATGAGTTGGAGAAACACAGTTAATTAATTGTTATTTTCTCTACCTGTTGGAGAAACACACTTAATTAATTGTTATTTTCTCTACCTGTTGGAGATACATAATTAATTGTTATTTTCTCTACCTGTTGGAGATACACACTTAATTAATTGTTATCTTCTCTCGATGTTGGAGATACATAATTAATTGTTATTTTCTCTACCTGTTGGAGATACACACTTAATTAATTTTCTGTATCCCACATGTTTCAGAATTAGCCTTATAAAAATAAACACAATATGTGTCTTCTCCTGTGTTCGAGATAACGCTAGATTTCCCGTTGCTCCCTCTCTGTTTAAGAATGAAGCTTCATTAACTGCTGTCTTGTCAGTGTTTACGAATTAGACATGGTAGCAGTTTCTAAGATAACATTGAAACTTACTATGATAAACTATTTGTTTGTTTGTCACGATGTTACCGTGTCAGTGCTTCTAGGATAACTTTGTCAAGTGAATAAATTATTTGTTTGTTTTGGATTTCGTGCAATGCTATACGAGGGCTGTATGCGCTAGCTGTCCCTAATTAACAGTGTAAGACCAGAGGAAAGGTAGCTAGTCATCACCACCCACCGCCAACTCTTAGGCTACTCTTTAATTAACGAATAGAATAATTGACCGTCATTTATAACGATCCCACGGCTGAAAGGGCGAAAAATGTTTGGTGCGACGGGGATTCGAACCCGCGACCCTCAGATTATAAGTCGAACGCTTTAAGCCACCTGGCCTTACCGAGCCTAATAAGCTGTTGTTTTCTATGTATTGACGTTGTTTACATAGCATCTCCATCATGAACAAAGTAAACAGTTTGTTTTCCCTTGGTGAGAAATTCATTAAAATATATAAAAGATGTCATTTAAGGTTAGGCCGCAAAACCAATAACACCAGAAGAAAGCTGCAGTTCTAGTTAGATCCATGATAGTGGCTTTTAAGTGTGTTCTTGGTCAGTTTTGACAAATGTGAAAAGAGCATGCGTACTAAACACATGTGGAAAGTTTATAAAATGAGTGTGCAACACTACACTGAGTCCCTTGGAATGGTATCACCATGATACAGTAAAACGTTTATTGTCATATCTTTAGTGTCTTGTTGCAGTGGTGATACAACAAGTCTACTATAGATATTGTTGTGTAGTGGACACGTTACAAAAACATTCCATCAAATAGCATTAACTGTGTTAATTAAGCTAACGCCAGTAGCACAGCTAGAACTTGTAATTTATGAAGATGAAACCAATTATCAAAGGACTTCAAGGAAATAGTTGAACGTTTGATATTAGACAAATTGAAGGAAATGCAGTACTCTGGGGTGGAGGGTAAAGCATTCTTTATTTGTGACATAATTTGAACACAAAACCACACAAAAGGCATAGTTAGCCCTAAAGTTCAACTGACAGACTAGATAAAAGGTAGCTAGTCAATAGTACCCACCGCTAACCGTTTAGCAATTCATTTCTGACCAAGTAGTAAGACTTGACCGCTAATCTTACATCTGATACGTAGAGCGCGCTTTGCGGCAAAGGGCTACGAACCATTAAACCTCAGATTCACAGTCCGAACACACTGATCAGCATTTCTCTATATTAATTTTACGACATACGATGTAAAAGAATTGATTAATAATGAATCAGATCCTAAGAACCACCTTTCATATGGTTACGCCAGTGGTTAACCTTACCGGTTATTGAACGACATCCAAACTTCAGAGCATTTACACACATCTCACTAGGTGAAACTTGAGAATCTCTGTTTTGAAGCGGAGACCTGAAGCAAAGAGATTAAAGTAAACATTGAACAATCTGCAGCAGCCTCACCTACATAAACTTACAAAGAAGAAAATATTAAACTTACTGTTTACGGGTCATAAAATATCACATGAATTATTATCAAAATGGTTGATGGATAACTTCGGATAAACCTTTGCATCATTACCGTTTCGTTTTACTTCTGCAAATGACAAATATGTATATATATCAGTAGGTACGTAGATTTCACTAACGTTTCATAAGTTCTCCTATAACAAGCTATTACTTAACTAACGTTTCATAAGTTCTCCTATAACAAGCTATTACTTAACTAACGTTTCATAAGTTCTCCTATAACAAGCTATTACTTAACTAACGTTTCATTAGTTCTTCTATAACAAGCTATTACTTAACTAACGTTTCATAAGTTCTCCTATAACAAGCTATCACTTAACTAACGTTTCATAAGTTCTCCTATAACAAGCTATTACTTACAGTGTACTCGATGTTGATATAAAGTACTGGGAAAGCGGTTGTGACATATCTTGACACACAGTCTGATGAGTAGGACTTATGACGTCACAATCTTCTGACAGTAAGAACCTTGTAAATCCTGAAAAGGAAAATATTTTTACACTATGAGAAATCCTGTCAGCCAATCAAAGAAAAACGTTCCAATTTTATAAATTATGAACTTATTTGTTCTAAAACGTGTGTATTTGGTCTGGCCAACTCTATTTGGGTTTTCATGCAGTAAAATTGGCAGAGTTCACAAATATTTATGAACTCTTTCGTAACGGGTCACACAGATCAAAGGTCATGTCATCGCGTTTGTTGACTTACATTCAAAATGTTATTGAACTACTATTTTAGGAATTTATGTTAATAAGTTTTGAATGAAATTGTAGATTATAATTCAAACTTTAATATTATGTATGAGATAATTTCTTAAATTAAAAGTAAATATTAAAAGAACACATTTAAATATAAATTTTAGTGAGTCATGGGATGTTGAATACAGCACGGTTTAAAATTAGATGTTTGTAATGTTAAGATACTAAATCTATAGTTTTGTACAAATTAGGAGCTCAAATTACTGATATTAACAAGCTAGAATATAAAATAAGAACCTTGTATCTTTTTATTTTACTGAGATATGGCTTATGTACTGAATCAAACATGGTGGCCCCATTCACCTCTTTCTGTGTTTGGAAACAGTCCCTTACATACACTCACTACAGTATATGTGAATAAACAATCAGCAGCTTAGAATGTTCCCAGAATGGTTTTCTCAACCGTTTTAATATGTGAAAATGCTACCACATTCTTTCAAGCCAATATTTCAAAGAGGTTCATATTTTGAATATTCGAAGTTTCATATTTTTTAAAAACCTAAATACATCTTAGTTATTAAAAACTTAATGAATTAAAGTGGAACTCTACAGTATCAGTATAGTTATCACCGATTTTTATTATTAGTAAACTTTGTATATAAAACCTAAATACATCTTAGTTATTAAAAACTTAATGAATTAAAGTGGAACTCTACAGTATCAGTATAGTTATCACCGATTTTTATTATTATTAAACTTTATATATAAAACCTAAATACATCTTAGTTATTAAAAACTTAATGAATTAAAGTGGAACTCTACAGTATCAGTATAGTTATCACCGATTTTTATTATTATTAAACTTTATATATAAAACCTAAATACATCTTAGTTATTAAAAACTTAAATGAATTAAAGTGGAACTCTACAGTATCAGTATAGTTATCACCGATTTTTATTATTATTAAACTTTATATATAAAACCTAAAATTTATTTTTGATATCTTCCATGTGCGAAATTTTAAAAAGTTTAACAACTTGTGATCAGCACCAACCAAGTACAAAGGTCATAGTGAGAAGAGATAATTGTTTAGTTTACTTTTTGATTTACTGTTCTATATTTTAAGAAAATAAGTTTAATAATTTATTTCTAAACAGTAATAATCTATGTACAAGCACGCACATATATATTTAATGCATAATAATTGACTTGTGACTATATATTACAAAATACCAGTCCACTAAAACACAGCCAAGACGGGGAAGACCAACGGTCAGTTTTATATTATTCGATACGTAACATAAGTGCACGTGCACCGCATCAGTGCAAGTTATGTAATGTTAGGTGGGCGTAATTGGAAGGTTAATATAATAAAAAATAATGAATATATAATGTTATGAGACTTAAGCTACTTGGACTAAACATTTGTATTTTTCATGTTATAACAAGTAGTCATTCCAACACGAAAAAAACGTAATTTATATTTATTTTTTTTATAATGGTTACGAGGTTGGTCAAGTGACACACTCCACATTTCTAGAGTATAGAAAGTATTATAAAACATAAAGTCCCAGTGAAAACAAACATTTGAAATGTATTTAGGTGGTCTTAGAGATTGCGCAAATAATATATTTGAGATTTTGAGGACATGAAATCACTTTTCCAACAGACTAGTAACACTAAAGACTCGATATTTTCACAAACAAATCTTTAGTAAAAATATTTAATTAAAAACCTAATTTATTGTGTACAAAAACTTCTAACCTCTTACACTTTTAGCTTACCAAATTATGTGAAGGTGCACTTGCTGTTCCAAAAGTTATAGTGTAGATACTTAATGTGTGCAAATGTGTGTAGATACTTAATGTGTGCAAATGTGTGTAGATACTTAATGTGTGCAAATGTGTATATTAACTCTTGTGTGTTATACAGAGCCTCAAACGTGTAATAATTATAAAGTAAAAAATTAGCTCCGAATATTATTTTGATTTTCATAAAATGATATCGAAACTATATCACCACTAGAGGGCTTAATAATTTGACTAGACATTAGTCCTACCATCAATTAGGAGTTGATGTTTTCTCTTCGATTCTTCTGATGGTTCATATTTTTCGATTAACCTTCTACACTCGTCCGCCGTTATTCCATAAACCTAAAGAACACATCTCATTTATAGATTTAAATCATTATTGATATATGTCAACAGAACACATAAATCACGTGCGAAGCAGCTTCTTTAAACAATTGCTTAACAAACAATCAACTCGTAAATACTAAAACCTTCTTTCGCACTCTCATAAAGATCTCAAAAATTCGACAAAAATTAAATTAATGCAGAAGTACAAAGGGTTGAATTTCAACACTCCGTGCTGTTCGAAAACAGTGGTGGAATACCCCTTTAAAATGTACAGAACCTGCTCTCACAGCATTACGATTTCTGCAACCATCACGTGTCATTAAAATCGAAATGACAAGAAATAAAATTTTAAAAATATATATACACACGTGTATATAACGTAACTCGTTACCGATCCCTCCCTATAAAAAAAAAGAAAAGACACAAAAGACGCTCTATTTTGAATTCGAAAATGAAGATCTAATGATATCCAACGAGGCCCTCTACTTTCATTCGGACTCTAATAGTGACAACGAATAAAAATATACAAGAAATGCATATTGACAGGTATTTATTCATTATTTGTTCGAGATTTTAACGCAGAGCAACAACAGAGCTACCTACTCATAGTCGCCCCAGATTTCGGACTGTTATACTGGAATACTCAGATCAATAATCTGGGTACGTTAACCACTTATTTACTTTTTACAAGACTCACCGTATCTAAAGTAACGTAGTAAAACTTTAGAAAAAAAATCTTTAAAGTTTATATTATTGTCTGAAACTCTAGGATCTCGTAACAACCCTAAATGATATTTAGCACTTTATAATTTATAACGACATGTCAGTTTAAAATGTTTAATGAACAGCGTATAATTGGTTTGTTTTAAATTTCGCGCAAAGCTACTCAAGGGCTATCTGCGCTAGCCATCGCTAATTTAACAGTGTGAGACTAGAGGGAAGGCACCTAGCCATCATTTCTCACTGCCAACTTTTGGGCTACTTTTACCAACGAATAATAGGAGTAACTGTCACATTATAATGCTCCCACGGCTGAAGGGACGAGCTTGTTTTGTGTGACGGGGATTCGAACCTGCGACCCTCAGATTGCGAGTCTAGTGCCTCAACCACGCGGCCATGCCGGGCCAGCAGTATAAAAATGAAATACAAATTTAACACCCACAGAAACAACAACAAAATGTTTTGTTTTTGTTTAACAAATTCTAATTCACTTTAAAAGTCGAGAACAGTAGTGGTGTAGGGGCCGGTGGGGGCTCAGGGGCCATGGTCTTAATAAGGGCCAATTGATAGGTTTGTTCAATGTAAAATTGCATGGGATGTCGGGCCAACAAAAATAATTAGGCCCACACAACCTTGAGTCCGCCACTTGAGAACTGCACATATATTATATCTCATATTTCGTTATTATAAAATTCAACAGTTAAAATTAGTTCTGTCGAACAGTTCACGTGCCACTGTTCACGCGTCCTTTTCACAACTAACTTTCGTTGAATGAAAACAGCAGATGGTAACATATAAAGAAAGTGTTAACTTAATATTATTTTGGTGAGCTCAGTAATCACCTATTAACAACACTTACATCTTGTTGATGGTAACACATAAAGAAAGTGTTAACTTAATATTATTTTGGTGAACTCAATAATCACCTATTAACAACACTTACATCTTGTTGATGGTAACACATAAAGAAAGTGTTAACTTAATATTATTTTGGTGAACTCAGCAATCACCTATTAACAACACTTACATCGTGTTGATGGTAACACATAAAGAAAGTGTTAACTTAATATTATTTTGGTGAACTCAATAATCACCTATTAACAACACTTACATCTTGTTGATGGTAACACATAAAGAAAGTGTTAACTTAATATTATTTTGGTGAACTCAATAATCACCTATTAACAACACTTACATCGTGTTGATGGTAACACATAAAGAAAGTGTTAACTTAATATTATTTTGGTGAACTCAATAATCACCTATTAACAACACTTACATCGTGTTGATGGTAACACATAAAGAAAGTGTTAACTTAATATTATTTTGGTGAACTCAATAATCACCTATTAACAACACTTACATCTTGTTGATGGTAACACATAAAGAAAGTGTTAACTTAATATTATTTTGGTGAACTCAGCAATCACCTATTAACAACACTTACATCGTGTTGATGGTAACACATAAAGAAAGTGTTAACTTAATATTATTTTGGTGAACTCAATAATCACCTATTAACAACACTTACATCTTGTTGATGGTAACACATAAAGAAAGTGTTAACTTAATATTATTTTGGTGAACTCAATAATCACCTATTAACAACACTTACATCGTGTTGATGGTAACACATAAAGAAAGTGTTAACTTAATATTATTTTGGTGAACTCAATAATCACCTATTAACAACACTTACATCTTGTTGATGGTAACACATAAAGAAAGTGTTAACTTAATATTATTTTGGTGAACTCAGTAATCACCT
This sequence comes from Tachypleus tridentatus, assembly GCF_004210375.1. Taxonomy (NCBI): domain Eukaryota; kingdom Metazoa; phylum Arthropoda; class Merostomata; order Xiphosura; family Limulidae; genus Tachypleus; species Tachypleus tridentatus. The sequence goes on from NC_134828.1 coordinate 1,744,687, forward strand.
ATTAACAACACTTACACCTTGTTCACCTTCCAGGAACAGATGGAAATCTTCTGTAGTCATATAGTCTTTTCCTGAGTACCTGAAATCACAACAGTGTATGGTCAACACACTAGGGTAGAACAACATCCACTTCATCTATTCAAGTAACTTACACACATTACATTTATGGAACATTTTCCCTACCAAAAACCAATGTTAAAATTCTGGGTTGAAATTTATCGCGATATGCAGAATGTAGATGAAATGTTACGTATACATATTTTTAACTTATTTTCTTTCAAGAAAATTTCTTATTTTCTTCACAGCTAAAGGTGCTTGTTTTGGAATTCGCACAAAGCTACTCGAGGGCTATCTGTGCTAGCCGTACCTAATTTAGCAGTGTAAGACTAGAGGGAAGGTAGCTAGTCATCACCACCCACCGCCAACTCTTGGGCTACTCTTTTACCAACGAAAAGTGGGATTGACCGTCACACTATAACGCCCCCACGCCTGGGAGGGCGAGCATGTTTGGCGCGACTCGGGCGCGAACCCGCGACCCTCAGATTACGAAGTGCACGCCTTAACGCGCTAGGCCATGCCAGGCCCACACAGCTAAAGGAGGAAGAAAGTCAATCAACATTACTTACCGCCAACTCTTGAGCTATTCTTTTAAACAAAGAATGGTAGGATTGAATGTCACATATACCACTGCACGGCTGAAAGGGCCCGGCATGGCCAGGTGGTTAAGGCACTCGATTCGTACTCTGAGGGTCGCGGATTCGAATCCCAGTCCCACCAAACATGTTCGCCCTTTCAGCTGTGGGGGTGTTTAATGTTGCTGCCAATCCCACTATTAGTTGATAAAAGAGTAGTCCAAGAGTTGGCGGTGGATGGTGATAACTAGCTGCCTTCTCTCTAGTCTTACACTACTAAATTAGAAACGTCTAGCAGAGATAGCCCTCTTGTAGCTTTGCGCGAAATTCTAAACAAATAAATAAACGGATGAAAGATCTAGTATTTTCTGGTAAGGGGATTCGAGCCTAGGACTTGGATATTGCGAGTCGAATGCCCTAACCACTAGATCGTTTATAACTTACTATGACGTGTTATATGACGTAACCTCAGAGTCCATCGAAATGCGCCTTTTTTTATCAGTGAAATTTACAAGCATTCTCCAAGATGGTAAACCCCCCCCCCGGACATCCCCACTACTGCTCCCCTTACGTCCTTATTTAGGAGCGGATTCTAATAAGTATTTAATTAACTAAGAAGATCCTTTCCAGGAAAAAAAAACTGTTTTATAAATATATATGAAAACTGATGAGACTGTGAAATTACAATGTATCTATCCTAAATAACTAGGTGGCGCTGCTGACGTGACAAACATGCACAGATGGATTTGATATATTGCCTAATACTTAACATCCTTACAATAGAATGCAGATGACCGATTACTCCAGATATCACGCGTTGGAAGGTCTGGAAGAATAGAGTCTGTTTTCTCAAACACGACCAAGTTTATATCTTATTGAACACCAAACGAAATAGGTAAGAAAAATAGGTCAATCAAGGTTTTATGTCACATGATGAATGTGAAGGTTTTGTACGTAAAGTTTGTTTGTTTGTTTGTTTGTTTTTTGGAATTTCGCACAAAGCTACTCGAGGGCTATCTGTGCTAGCCGTCCCTAATTTAGCAGTGTAAGACTAGAGGTAAGGCAGCTAGTCATCACCACCCACCGCCAACTCTTGGGCTACTCTTTTACCAACGAAAAGTGGGATTGACCGTCACATTATAAAGCCCCCACGGCTGAAAAGGTGAGCATGTTTTGGCGCGACGGGGATTTGAACCCCCGACCCACAGATTACGAGTCAAACGTTTGAACCCACCTGGCCATGATGTAAGATAAACACAGAAAGTTGCTACGATATGTAGTTTATAATATAAATGGATATTTCGTGGTGTCATTTATTAGTGTCCATTCTAGTAGTAACGCAGCTGGGCTCAAACGTATACATTTGGTAAGATAAGACCCACAGCTGTCCCGCTGGGTACGTCTTCGGATTTACAACGTCAAAATGAGGTGTTCGATTCCCCTCGGTGGACACAGAAGATAATTCGATTTGCTATAAGAAAAACACAACAAGACCAAAAGGACTGAAAATGAAGCGCCTATGAGTACATAACTCACATCTCTTTAAAGTACGTTACGCACTCATGTACGTGAGTCATTAGGGTCAGTACTAGATTGCACTATTCGGTCAGTTAACAGTAGTTAACATTATGGACGAGTAGCAAAGGTTGATATTCTGTAGTTCTGCGCCAATATTTTGAAACAAGCAAAACAAACATGTCTGAAAAGATCCAGCGTGCATTATATATTATAAGATTTTCCTAGAGTGTCGTTGTCGTTTTTAAAAAAAAATGATTACTTAAAAAAGCAATACAAAAAAGAGAGGGCGTTACAGTATTAGTGAGGCACCAAAAGATTACAGGGCTCATTAATCGTAACAGTCGTATAATCAACTGTTTTATGTTTCTTCTGATTTCTTGGGCTTTCAGTAGCTAATTATCGTTACAACTTGTATTCGCCTTTCGTATATGGGTCAGTACAAGATGGATTAAAGAAACATATGAGCAATGTCTTGGTGACATTAGAAGGAACTTTGACCTTTGATGGTGAGATGAAAGATGGTGGTCGTATCCAATTGCATGCTGGTGCGGCGATGGATATCTCTCTCGTATGACCAATGTTTGTCTTTGTTTGATGGATATCTCTCTCGTATGACCAATGTTTGTCTTTGTTTGATGGATATCTCTCTCGTATGACCAATGTTTGTCTTTGTTTGATGGATATCTCTCTCGTATGACCAATGTTTGTCTTTGTTTGATGGATATCTCTTTCGTATGACCAATGTTTATCTTTGTTTGATGGAGATCTCTCTCGTATGACCAATGTTTGTCTTTCTTTGATGAAGATCTCTCTCGTATGACCAATGTTTGTCTTTGTTTGATGGAGATCTCTCTCGTATGACCAATGTTTGTCTTTGTTTGATGGAGATCTCAATGTAGGTTACATTCTTACTGTCCATTGTATTTGCTCGGGTTTTTCGTAAAACGAGTTGTTAGAAACATTCCTTTTTGGTACAGATAAAGATAAGAATTTGTTGTTTTGTGTTGTTTTTTTTGTAATTTCACACAAAGTTACACGAGGACTATCTGCGCTAACTGTCCCTAATTTAGCAGTGTAAGACTAGAGGGAAGGCAGCTAGTCTTCACCACCCACCGCCAACTCTTGGGATACTCTTTTTACCAATGAATAATGGGACTGACCGTCACATTATAACGGCCCCACGGCTGAAAGGGCGAGCATAACATTCACACTTCCCAACATCAAGAGTCACTCTACACCAAAGGTGTTTTCAATAGTGGAACACGAGACTTATTGAAATAGTCCAGATTCTTGTCAATGTAAACCCAACCTCGTTTAATAAGACTTTTGAAGAAGAAAATAAAACTACACTTACCGCGTGGCAACAGTGATTCTGAAAAAAATGAAATGTAAATTTCCATATGTCAGTCATTCATATACAATTACTATATGTCACGAAAAATGATTCTTCAATCAATGTTTCGTTCAAAAGCAAACAAAAAGTGTTTTAATGCATGGCTCAGTACAGCAGAAGTTTCTCTCCCATCACAAACCAGATGTATTGTTCGTTTAATCTTACAAAGAAATCTCATCGATTCGAGATACGCTATGCACACGTCAGTGATTTTAGTTCACTACCCACGTGGTTGTTATCTCTTCGTCTTTTGTCTCATCAAAGATCTTTTTAAATCCTGACCATCAGGTGTTGTAGATTGGAAGTAACTGTCTCATACACAATTAGAAGAAAGAGCAAAAGAGAGCCTGCGATACGTGACAAATTAGTTGTGCTTGATATTTTAGAACATTGACATGTGACATGAAAAGAAATCTCCTCACAGACAGTCCGACGTGAACACGTTTCGATTAAATAAAGCATTTTATTAACAGTTCTCTCACAATCACACAACACCCAAACCTTTAGTAACTCAAAAACGAAAATAAGGATTAACACTACACGCTACCTGTCAGTGTAGCATTGGATGTATTAACACTACACGCCACCTGTCAATGCAGCTTTGGATGTATTAACATTACACGCCACCTGTCAGTGTAGCCTTGGATGTATTAACACTACACGCTATCTGTCAGGGTAGCTTTGGATGTATTAACACTACACGCAACCTGTCAGGGTAGCTTTGGATGTATTAACACAACACGCCACCTGTCAGTATAGCCTTGGATGTATTAACACTACACGCCACCTGTCAGTGTAGCCTTGGATGTATTAACATTACACGCCACCGGTCAGTATAGCCTTGGATGTATTAACACTACATGCCACCTGTCAGTGTAGCTTTGGATGTATTAACACCACACGCCACCTGTCAGTGTAGCCTTGGATGGTTAAAACATATATTTAATCTTCGATATACAGGAAATAAAGTCACAGAGACATAAGTTTACAGGATAGATCTGAACCGATTATTACCAAAACCAGGTCTGAACCGATTATTACCAAAACCAGATCTGAACCAATTATTACCAAAACCAGATCTGAACCAATTATTACCAAAACCAGGTCTGAACCAATTATTACCAAAACCAGGTCTGAACCAATTATTACCAAAACCAGATCTGAACCAATTATTACCAAAACCAGATCTGAACCAATTATTACCAAAATCAGATCTGAACCAATTATTACCGAAACTGGATCTGAACCAATTATTACCGAAACTGGATCTGAACCAATTATTACCGAAACCAGGTCTGAACCAATTATTACCAAAACCAGGTCTGAACCAATTATTACCAAAATCAGGTTTGAACCGATTATTACCGAAACCAGGTCTGAACCGATTATTACCGAAACCAGGTCTGAACCGATTATTACCGAAACCAGGTCTGTACCGATTATTACCAAAACCAAGTCTGTACCGATTATTACCAAAACCAGGTCTGTACCGATTATTACCGAAACCAGGTCTGAACCGATTATTACCAAAACCAGGTCTGAACCGATTATTACCAAAACCAGGTCTGTACTGATTATTACCGAAACCAGATCTGAACCAATTATTACCGAAACCAGGTCTGAACCAATTATTACCAAAATCAGGTTTGAACCGATTATTACCGAAACCAGGTCTGAACCGATTATTACCAAAACCGGGTATGTAATCTTCGGTTCCCCTCGGGGAATGGGACAGACAGATCGCAGTTTGGATGTTTTCCTCCAGGCATTCCCCATGTCTTTTAACAAATATCCCAGATGTAGGGGGGTGTCAGTGATGGATTTATCAGTTACAGTAAAACACCGTGAATTGCAGTTGATTTAGTCATACCAAACTATAGACCGAAGAAGATAGATTTTTACTTAAGGAACAAATTATAAATGGTCTAGTTATCAGGTCTGTACAGAATTTGCATTTAGATTATATTCTTACAATAACCCGTTTCGACACAGAATCTTTATGAGTGTCGGAATGAGTCTAATAATTACAGCAGCTTGAAGAATCAAACAGTCTTGGAGATGAATCGTTTTGACAGCACGTGTTTGGATATGTGATGTTTGAACAAAATTATTAATATTCATTAACTTCTCAGAGTAGATTTGTTCCTAGGTGGGGCTACCTTCACTAACTGGTGTAAACTGATATTACTAAAAATAAAACAGGTTTTATTTCTACATCAAGGCCAGATTTATTAATAATGGTTCATTTTTATTCGTACAAAACAATTCATAATAAGTGAATGCTCAGGGACTGTAGCTGGTGCTGTTACAAGAATTCTTAGTACTTCAGAGTGGAGACATTTCACACATTGTGTCCCTCACTTTAGTACTTCAGAGTAAAGACAGTTCACACGTTGTGTCCCTCACTTTAGTACTTCAGAGTAAAGACAGTTCACACTTTGTGTCCCTCACTTTAGTACTTCAGAGTGGAGACAGTTCACACTTTGTGTCCCTCACTTTAGTACTTCAGAGTGGAGACAGTTCACACTTTGTGTCCCTCACTTTAGTACTTCAGAGTGGAGACAGTTCACACTTTGTGTCCCTCACTTTAGTACTTCAGAGTGGAGACAGTTCACACATTGTGTCCCTCACATTAGTACTTTAACTTTTTAGTTAATCAAAGTAAATTATCGGTACCACTAGTTCAGATTATTAGCTTAGTGTTCGTCTAATGGCTGGTGTTTCTTTAATACGCTTTCTATGATATTTTTCAGTTATTTTATGTTTAAGAGCAAAGTTCCGTAAGTGAACTGTCAGTGCTGTGCCTACCACAGGGATCGAATTTCAAATTTAACGTTACCAAGTCGTCACGCCAAAGTACCTTTTTTCTGTTCAAATCACATTAACAGCACGAACATTCTAAGCATTAATTAACAAAACCTTTTTAAGCATCTGATTACCAGATAATCTAAACGATTCTAGAGAGACTCACAATCTAAACACAACTCTGATCAACTGATATAATAATTTGCATTTGTTCAATAACATGACACGAAAATATAAAATATCAATAATTCTGTATGGGTTTTGGAACTCAAGTAATAACTTACAAACGCAGATCAACTGAATGAACCTTGGCTTCGATCTGGTTTGGTTTGGTTTGTTTTGAATTTCGCGCAAAGCTATACGAGGACTATCTGCGCCAGCCGTCCCTAATTCAGCAGTGTAAGACTAGAGGAAAGGTAGCTAGTCATCACCACCCACCGCCAACTCTTGGGCCGTTCTTTTACCAACGAATAGTGGGATTGACCGTCACATTATAACACCCCCCACGGCTAAAATGACGAGCATGTTTGATGCGACAGGGATTTGAGCCCGCGTCCCCCGCGACTTGAATGCCCTAACCACCTGGCTATTCCCGGGCCACTTCAAACTGTGGGCCCGGTATGGCCAAGCGTGTTAAGGCGAGTGTCAAGTTAATCTCGTTGTTTGGCCAGGTGGTTAAAGCGTTCGACTCTTAATCTGAGAGTCGCGAGTTCGCATCTCTACCGCGCCAAACATGCTCGCCCTTTCAGCCGTGGGGGCGTTATAATGTGACGGTCAATTCCACTATTCGTTGGTAAAAGATTAGCCCAAGAGTTGGCGGTGGGTGGTGATGACTAGCTGCCTTCCCTCTAGTCTTACACAACTAAATTAGGGACGGCTAGCACAGATAGCCCTCGAGTAGCTTTGTGCGAAATTCAAAACAAATAATCAATCTGTGAACAAGCGCATTCTCGTTTGTACTTAACATAGCCTCGTCTCCAGAGACTAGGACCACAAATCAACCAATCAGTACCCATGCACTTCACATACTGGATAAATGTATACAGGTCTAAAACTTTCCCAGCGTGAAATGAAGTTTTGGCCAAAAACAATAACTGAAACTAAACTGAAATATATTATAAAATGACTTATGGGACTGATAAAGAGCGAAGTTAAATGTAAATTAACCTGCAAGTTTTCATATTAACTTTGATTGTCCTTTTTTATCTACACCCAAAATAGGCTTAAATTACCATTTCAACAATGAATGTTTTCAAAGAGACCACGCCCCCTAAATCATCCTATAGCTCTGCATATTTTTGACAAACACACTCTTGTCTACTTACAACTTAAGCTTCCCACACACGTTTCATCAAGTTTCAGCTGTGGCTCCTCCCACACAGACATACTTTATATCTGGTTACAGCTGTGGCTCCTCCCACACAGACATACTTTATATCTGGTTACAGCTGTGGCTCCTCCCACACAGACATACTTTATATCTGGTTACAGCTGTGGCTCCTCCCACACATACATACTTTATATCTGGTTACAGCTGTGGCTCCTCCCACATATACATATGTTTTGTCTAGTTACAACTTAAGCTCCCCCCACATATATACACGTTTTAACTAGTTACAGCTTTGGCTCCTCCCATATATACACACGTTTCGCTTCCAACAACTGTGGTTCTAACACAATATTTTCTGGCCTTGAAACTTCAATGTTATCAAGATAATGTAACACATCATCCAAAGCTAACTTTAAGAAGTTAATCCTTCACCTGACAAGTAGGAAGTAGATTTCAGGCCTGGTTGATGTGCTCTTAAACAGACTGATGAACTGACAGCTATTCAGTCTTCTGCGGTCTTGGCCCATCTTATCCACGTTAAGTTCCTATAATGTACAAAAAATAATTCTGAAAACACTGTAAACATTTCTCTAAACGATAGAGGTATTGCCTGAAAAACTTTAAACATTTCTTTAAACGATAGAAGAACTACCTGAGAACACTGTGAACATTTCATTAAACGATAGAGGTACCTGAGAACACTGTGAACATTTCTTTAAACGATAGAAGAACTACCTGAGAACAGTGTGAACATTTCTTTAAACGATAGAAGAACTACCTGAGAACAGTGTGAACATTTCTTTAAACGATAAAGGTACTTCCTGAGAACACTGTGAACATTTCATTAAACGATAGAAGTACTTCCTGAGAACACTGTGAACATTTCTTTAAACGATAGAAGTACTTCCTGAGAACACTGTGAACATTTCATTAAACGATAGAAGAACTACCTGAGAACAGTGTGAACATTTCTTTAAACGATAGAGGTACTTCCTGAGAACACTGTGAACATTTCATTAAACGATAGAAGTACTTCCTGAGAACACTGTGAACATTTCATTAAACGATAGAAGTACTACCTGAGAACACTGTGAACATTTCATTAAACGATAGAAGTACTTCCTGAGAACACTGTGAACATTTCATTACACGATAGAAGTACTACCTGAGAACACTGTGAACATTTCTTTAAACGATAGAAATACTACCTGAGAACACTGTGAACATTTCTTTAAACGATAGAAATACTACCTGAGAACACTGTAAACATTTCTTTAAACGATAGAAGTACTTACTACCTGAGAACACTGTGAACATTTCTTTAAACGATAGACGTGTTAAAACGAACTTTTTCCTTCTAAACATTTGGACTAAAGTCGGAAAAATCTAAAACTAATGATGAACTTTTTACTTGTAAAACTTTTTTAAAAAAATTCTACGACTTTTCGAAATTAAATACTGACCAGTGACTCGCGCAAAATGCATCTCATTGTATAATTGCAGCACTGACAGAAGTTGTCTCTGTAAAGTAACTTATCACAACTATTTTAATGACATGATAACTTGGTAAACAACAAAACCATTCAAACAATGGTTTTAAGACTTTTCCTGAACAAATGTCTCACACACACAGATATATCTGAACTAACAATTCACGTGAAAGAAGATAAAAAAACGAGTTTCATTGTTCATTCTAGAAATCCATGAACTATTTTTTCCGCGCATGCCCATTCGGGTGAAATACAATGAAAACAACTGTTTTTCTAAACTCTACACCGATCAACAGTTAGTAGAAACGTTGTTTGTTTAGAAGTTACAAACCGGAAGTTTAAAAGCGGAAGTAATTTAAAAATGTTGTGAATACCTTTGGAAGCACAAAACACGGATATCTAACGAACAATATACTAAAGTATAAACTACAGAACAGTTATACATCTCCAGTTAGTGTTCCAGCTTTCCTGAAAACACCAATGAAAGACGACATATCTCGTCAAAAAAACCAACGAACAGTTACATCTGTAACTACTACTAACCACTAGCTTAATGAAACAAACAGGGTCTTTATCTAGTTGTTGCTTGTCTAAACGAATGGCACAAACAATACAGTAACTTGTTTAAATAGAGCAACAACCAATAAACTATATTTAAGGTTATGGCAAACTTTTCAGTGTAATTTTGCCAAATTTATTATGGTTTTAATTTCTTTTAAAAATGATATTTACTTGTTTTATGCTTTACTTACTTAAGTATTTACATTTTTGAATATCTTATGCTAATGAACTCTTACGTCACGTGCTCTTTAGTATACATCTTTGTAATCACGAGAAAAGATAATATTTTAAAAAGTAATCATTGTAAGCTTCCAAATTCATTCTATATTCCTAGATATATTTCAGAATGTTAAAATTACGTTTCGAGCTGTGAGGGTCGCGGGTTCGAATCCTCGTCCAACTAAACATGCTCGCCCTTTCAGCCGTAGGGTGCGTTATAAAGTGATGGTTAAGCCTAATATTAGTTGGTAAAAAAGTAGCCTAAGATATGATAGAGGGTGGTGATGACTAGCTGTCTTCCCTCTGGTCTTACACTGCTAAATTAGGGACAGCTAGCGCAGATAGCCCTCGAGTAGCTTTGTGTGAAATGTTAATTTTCTATCCAGTTCCGAATTCTTGGCTGTCTCAAGAGGTTTTCCTCGAGAATTCACCTGTGCTCTGTACCACCAATCCTGACACGTTTTCCAGTCTCTGCTGATGAGAAGCATCCTTAAAACATGATGCTGCCATCATTATGATTGACAGTTCTGATGCTGTTGACTGGATGATGTGCTGTGTTGACTTGCATCAGAGGTAAAGCTTTGCATTTAGACCACAAATCTCAGTTTCTCTCGTCTGATCACAAAAGCTTCTCCTATATGTCTCTAGGAGAATTATTTAGATGACTTGTCGCAAACTACACACAAGAAGACTATTTTGGATATTATTAATGTATGAATACTGACTCTTATCTCAGACATTTAACTTTGTAAATCTTAAAAAAAAATCACTGTTGGCTTGTGGCGTCCCTAATCAGCTTCCTACTTGCGTACCTGTTTAGTTTGAAAGGCTGGTCTGATCTTGGTAGTGACCAGATGGTATGAAACACATTTCACTGCTTAATGATAGACTTTAGTGTATTTAAAAGAGTAATTTATTGAGTTATTTAAAAGAATAATCAGTGACTTTGAAATATTCTTGTAACTTTCTCCGGATCTGTTCTTCTCTGACTTGTTTGGAAAGCTCCTTTGTATTAATTGCTGGTTTGTTGTATCATTGTATACGTTGTGGGTTGAACAGATCTATTTAATTTGACGTTAAATCACTGATGACAAAACCTCACTTGAAATACAAATGTATCTCAGGTCGAAACGTTGTTCTCTCCTTATCAATAAAAGTGTTAACACCCATGTTGTTTGTTTTTGAATTTCGCACAAAGCTACACAATTGCTATCTGCGCTAGCCGTCCCTAATTTAGCAGTGCAATTCCAGAGGGAAGGCAGTTAGTCATCACCACCCACCGCTAACTCTTGGGCTACTCTTTTACCAACGAATAGTAGGATTGACCGTCACACGGCTGAAAGGGCGAACATGTTTGGCGCGTGTTAATACCCATACCAGCCGCAAAGAGGTTGAATACTAATGGAGTTGAAAATATTTCAATTTTCTTTGAATATCTAATTTATTTGCATAAAATAAGCGTTTTCTTAGCTTTCTCAGTCTGGAATACATTGCATAGATCCTAAATATAAAGTTCCATTCTAACGTTTCATGACGACAAGCTCAGAGGGCAACAAATTTTGGAAGTTTTAAAGATGAATTACTAATGTAATGTAAATCTATTGTATTTAAATTGTGATTGTCATAACGTCTAGTCCAAGATACTCCATAACACAGTTACACAATCGATGCTTCTCTATTTTTATATATATCTTTTTCATGTGTAATATATGTGCATTCAATACTTATTTTGTAAGATAAATATTTACATTTATGACAAAACTACTAAGATAAGCTACCTGACCAGTGCAGCCAATCAGCAGCACCTTACCGTATACCTTCTACACTATAGGACTGACTACCACTCTTATATAACGAACCCATGGCCTAAAATGGGGTAGGAACAAAAGGACTCGAATATTGCTCATCAGCTCCAAACTCTACCACAAGGTTAACTTACACCGCTGTATCACCGAACTCTACCACAGGGCCAACTTACACCCCTGTATCACCGAACTCTACCACAAGGTTAACTTACACCCTTGTATCACCGAACTCTACCTCAAGGTTAACTTACACCGCTGTATCACCGAACTCTACCACGGGGCCAACTTACACCGCTGTATCACTGAACTCTACCACAGGCCAACTTACACCCCTGTATCACCGAACTCTACCACAAGGTTAACTTACACCCTTGTATCACCGAACTCTACCTCAAGGTTAACTTACACCGCTGTATCACCGAACTCTACCACGGGGCCAACTTACACCGCTGTATCACCGAACTCTACCACGGGGCCAACTTACACCGCTGTATCACCGAACTCTACCACAGGGCCAACTTACACCGCTGTATCACCGAACTCTACCACGGGCCAACTTACACCGCTGTATCACCGAACTCTACCACAGGGCCAACTTACACCGCTGTATCACCGAACTCTACCACGGGGCCAACTTACACCGCTGTATCACCGAACTCTACCACAGGGCCAACTTACACCGCTGTATCACCGAACTCTACCACAGGGCCAACTTACACCGCTGTATCACCGAACTCTACCACAGGGCCAACTTACACTGCTGTATCACCGAACTCTACCACGGGGCCAACTTACACCCCTGTATCAGAAGGTTCTCGAAGTCGATTAGTTTTTGAAAACTCTGTTGTTCACAAATAGATCGTGTGTAATAATTAATGAAGTAATTAAGTTATTATTATTTTCATAGTAATAATAATAACCGACACTTAGCGATAGTCTGTGTCAAAAAGTAAACATTAAGAAGTAAAGTCTTCAAAAGAGTTCATCAAAATTTCAGATTCAATGTTTCAGCATCTCCTGTTTATAGGTTCAAAAATAAAGTGTTCTGTAACTACACTACTGGCCCGCCATGGCCACGTGTTTAAGCCACTCGACTCGTAATCTGAGGGTCGCGGGTTCGAATCCTCGTAGCACCAAACATGCTCGCCCTTTCATATGAGGGGGTGTTATAATGTCGCGGTCAATCCCACTATTCGTTAGTAAAAGAGTGGCCCAAGAGTGGGCGGTGGGTGGTGATGACTAGCTGCCTTCCTTCTAGTCTTACACTGCTAAATTAGGGACGGCTGACGGAGTTAGCTCTGGTGTAGCTTTGCGCGAAATTCAAAACAGAAAACCTCTTCCGATCCGGAATCATCCTAAGGATCGTAGTTATGTTTTTAACGTAGTTTGAAATATGATACTTCACAATACCTGTCTGTCTTTGTTTAGCTCTAGCCTAGCCCTCTTCTGGATTGGTATGCACGTGTTCTCTCCTTCTCCACATGACTGTCACATGCTATGGGTATTATGTCACACTGGTTTTTCGTCCCTCTATCGGCCACATCTTTAAATAGTAGACTTATAGCAGTTATTACTCTTCTAACCATACCCTTTGTTTGATCATATATACTTAAGTATTTCGTTTCATTTCGCTGTGTACGTCAACAAACGGTTCAGTTGTAAAACATATGTTTCACTTGATATAGTCACTATGCTCGAGTCTGACAAAAATGTCTTTTTAAATACACCTCTGATATCTAAATCTAAGCAATATATTTAAGAGCCTAGCGTAACTGTTGTTGTTCTTATAACAGAAACTGACTGTGGGGAAATACCCAGTTATTTCATCATCATTATACAAGGGTGACTCAGCGTTTTAACTTGCGACTTACCAACAGCACCTATTTTGATACTGGAGCCAAGTTCTCGTCGTGTGATATTACGACGAACCCACCTTAACAGTTTTAGTCAGTGCAAACAGAATTACATTTGTTAAGAAAAACAACGTCTCTTTAGTTATTTATAGACTTAGCAGATAATGTACCGTACTGTGAATCCGATGGTTCATGGTTGGGGTCACGTTGAACAAAATCACGCCCCCTATAATACTGATGGCCAAGTTTCAGTATTCGTTAGAGTATACTTGGTGCTGGCGTAATGAGTGCTGTTTGCTACATTATAGTCCTTTAATCTAGTCTGTCCACAAAGTAGGGACAGCTAGCCAATCAGCTTTGAGTAACTCTTAAAAAAACAAGTAAAACTTTTTTGTAACTGAACTGTATCTTTAAAACGCATATATAGACCTCTTCGTTTCATTGATGATTTATACGCTGAATATCCATAATATTTAAACATAAATAAATAACTCACAATTAAAACATTGTTTGCTACATAATAGGCTATCTGTGCTGAGTCCACCATGATTACCAAAACACTTTTAAGGATGCAAACCTTCAGACCTACCACTAGGCCACTGCAGAGCAAAATAAAACTATGTGGTTGAACTTGTACTTATATGTTTACAGGTGTAGAAAAAACCAGATTATAGAGGTGTCATGGCTCAGCTAGTTAAAGTACCAGCCTAATAAACAAAACTTGAAGGTTGATGTACCCCCCCCCTCATGGCTCAGCTAGTTAAAGTATCAGCCTAATAAACAAAACTTGAAGGTTGATGTACCCCCCCTCATGGCTCAGCTAGTTAAAGTATCAGCCTAATAAACAAAACTTGAAGGTTGATGTACCCCCCCTCATGGCTCAGCTAGTTAAAGTACCAGCCTAATAAACAAAACTTGAAGGTTGATGTACCCCCCTCATGTCTCAGCTAGTTAAAGTACCAGCCTAATAAACAAAACTTGAAGGTTGATGTACCCCTCTCATGGCTCAGCTAGTTAAAGTACCAGCCTAATAAACAAAACTTGAAGGTTGATGTACCCCCCCCTCATGGCTCAGCTAGTTAAAGTACCAACCTTATAAACAAAACTTGAAGGTTATTGTACCCCCCCTCATGGCTCAGCTAGTTAAAGTACCAGCCTAATAAACAAAACTTGAAGGTTGATGTACCCCCCCCATCATGGCTCAGCTAGTTAAAGTACCAGCCTAATAAACAAAACTTGAAGGTTGATGTACCCCCCTCATGGCTCAGCTAGTTAAAGTACCAGCCTAATAAACAAAACTTGAAGGTTGATGTACCCCCTCATGGCTCAGCTAGTTAAAGTACCAACCTAATAAACAAAACTTGAAGGTTGATGTACCCCCTTCATGGCTCAGCTAGTTAAAGTACCAGCCTAATAAAGTAAACCACCAGCCTAATAAACAAAACTTGAAGGTTGATGTACCCCCCCTCATGGCTCAGCTAGTTAAAGTATCAGCCTAATAAACAAAACTTG